>NC_057801.1:616002771-616036195 GCF_018294505.1 Triticum aestivum
CCGCGCCGCCCTCCATCGTCCGCCGCCAGCCCCGCCAGCCCTCACCTCGCCGACGAGCTCGCCTCGCCTCCATGGTCACCGGAGCCCCGAGCTCCTGCCCCGGCCCCGCGCCTCCATGCCTCCCCACGCCGCCCCACGACGGGGTCCGGCCGGATCCGATGAGATCCGGTCCGGATCCGCCATCTCCGCCCCGCTCCAGCGTCTACTCCGGCGAACCCCGACCATCCTCGTAATCCACGCCCAGATCCAGATCCACGAGGTTGCCCCGATTTTCCCCGTCCCGAATTATTTACTTTCTGGTGCCATGTTCTTTGTGTCATAACTTCTTGCATGTAGCTCCGTTTCATGCATATGATATATCAAAATGTTCATCATTAGGTGCTCTTCATTTTGTTCCATTGTGCCACGATTGTTTGAGTCCATCTTGATACCCTAATCATCGTTGCAAGTGTGCTATATGATGTTAACTGCTGTTTGTTAACAGAACTTGTTCTTTTGTCTTTTTTGTTGCATTTTGTGTGTGTATCCTATGAGCTTGATGTCTACATGAGTCTTGAGATACATAATGCCTTCTTTAGAGTGGTGTAATCCATGTATTTTGTGAGTCTTGTAGTGAGTTCATCGAGGTCGTGAAGTAGGGTACTTGTTGTTACTGTTTTGCTAGGCTGAATCTGCTATATCATGATGCTATGTAAACCTGCTTCTACAAGTCATTTTATGCATAATATGGAGATGTTCACTAAAGATATTTTGTTATACATGTCATGCTCTACCCATCCATGCCCCTGGTTGCGTTCATAGCCTGATGTAACTTGTTGTAATGTTGCTCCAAAGTTTCTAAATAATGCTGCTGTCAGCCGGTTAACATTAAGTTCAGTTTTGCCATGTGTTATGCTAGTAATCGATGCACCCTATGACTATGCTATTGCCATGTTTAGATTTATAATTATGTCATCTTATTGTTGGTTGACTTCACATGCCATGAAATGATCTATGGTGAGTGGTACAAGCTCACCAACATGCCTACTTATCATTGTTCCTGCCATGTACTGTCATTCTGAATCTGTCATATCATTTGCCATGTTTGCATGGATGCTACCTTCTTTTCTGTTGATCTTTGGAATAAGTTCAGTAAGGGAGTTTTGTTCTTTGTCTTTAGTGTTAGCATGACATGCCTTTGTTTGCCATGATAAGTTCCTGTAACATGTTTTTTGATAGCTCTAAACATTGCAACCTGATGTTATTTCTATCATGCTCAGTGTTTTTTCTGCAAGTCTATGAACTGTTATTATTTGCAATCTTGTCATGCCCTTTTGAGCATGTTCTATTGATTTCTGGAGATAGCCCAGTGTTCATGTTTTGACATGCTTCACCTGTACATCATTTCCATGCATTTTGTTTTCATTTAGAGGTGTTGTAGCATATTTTCATGATGCTTGCAAGATGCCTAGTTGCTGTTTTGGACAGATTGTTGTTATATCTTGTTTGAAGTGTATGTGTTGAACCGTTGCTCCGTTGTGAGTGTGTTCTATATGAAACTTGCTTAGAATTGCATGTAGTTTCATCTTATCATGTTGCATCCATGTTTTGGAGTGTGTGCTTGATGTTTGAATGCATTTTGCATCAATGCCATGTTTAACTTGTTTTGCTAATATCTTCTAGTCCGTAGCTCCGAACCAATTGAACTTTATATGTAACTTGACTAGATTTTCATGTAGATCATCTTGGAGCATCTTAAATTGCTGTTTAACAACTTCAACTTAATGTTTGTTCAGATCTGGACCAACTTCTAAATTTACATATGGGGTCTTTCCGGTTTTGTCATATGTTGTTTCCGGCCTCATTTAAACTTGCTTTGATGTGTTGCTCTTGTATGCATCATCTCTTGACGTGAGTAGCCTCATCTAGCCTTTGTCATGCATCATGATTGGTTGTGCATCATGTCATGTTTATGTGTTGTGTGTTTACCTTGTTGTTTGCTTCTTTCCGGTTGTGCTCCTTCTCGTTAGTTCCTGTTTCGTTGCGATCATGAGGATTCGTTCGTCTACGCTTGGTTTGTCTTCACCCGTTCATCTTCTTCATGGACTCGTTCTTCTTCCTTGCGGGATTTCAGGCAAGATGACCGTCACCCTGGATCTCACTACTATCATTGCTATGCTAGTTGCTTCGTTCTATCGCTATGCTGCGCTACCTATCACTTGCTCTTCAAGCCTCCCAAATTGCCATGTCAGCCTCTAACCTTTTCACCCTTCCTAGCAAACCATTGATTGGCTATGTTACCGCTCTGCTCATCCCATCTTATAGCATTGTTAGTGGCAGGTGAAGCTGAAGATTGCTCCATGATGGATAGGATTATGTTGGGATATCACAATATCTCTTATTTAATTAATGCACCTATATACTTGGTAAAGGGTGGAAGGCTCGGCCTTATGCCTGGTGTTATGTTCCACTCTTTCCGCCCTAGTTTCCGTCATACCGGTGTTATGTTCCTTGATTTAGCGTTGCTTACGCGGTTGGGTGATTTATGGGACCCCCTTGACAGTTCGCTTTGAATAAAACTCCTCCAGCAAGGCCCAACCTTGGTTTTACCATTTGCCTACCTAAGCCTTTTTCCCTTGGGTTTCCGGAGCCCGAGGGTCATCTTTATATACCCCCCCCCCCGGGGCCGGTGCTCCTCTGAGTGTTGGTCCAAACTAGAGCCCTTTGCAGCGCCCGCTTAGGGAAACCTGAGGTCTGGTTTTAGTTGTATGGATTGCTCATCCGGTGTGCCCTGAGAACGAGATATGTGCAACTCCTATCAGGATTTGTCGGCACATTTGGGCGGCTTTGCTGGTCTTGTTTTACCATTGTCGAATGTCTTATAAACCGAGATTCTGAGACTGGTCGGGTCTTCCTGGGAGAAGGAATATCCTTCGTTGACCGTGAGAGCTTGTGATGGGATAAGTTGGGACACCCCTGCAGGGTATAAACTTTTGAGAGCCATGCTAGCGGTTATGTGGCAGATGGGAATTTGTTAATGTCCGGTTGTAGATAACTTGACACCAGATTCGAATTAAAATGCATCAACCGTGTGTGTAGCCGTGATGGTCTCTTTTCGGTGGAGTCCGGGAAGTGAACATGGTTTTGGGTTATGTTTGACATAAGTAGGAGTTCAGGATCACTTCTTGATCATTGCTAGCTTCACGACCGTTCCTTTGCTTCTCTTTTCGCTCTTATTTGCGTATGTTAGCCACCATATATGCTTAGTCGATGCTGCAACCTCACCACTTATCCTTTCCATACCCTTTAAGCTTTGCTAGTCTTGATACCCATGGTAATGGGATTGCTGAGTCCTCGTGGCTCATAGATTACTTCAACAATAGTTGCAGGTGCAGGTTATGTGATGATCATGACGCGAGAGCGATGATTGTTGTTTTGGAGTTCTTCTTCTGATTCTTCTTCGATCAAGGGATAGGTTCCAGGTCGGCAGCCTAGGCTAGCAGGGTGGATATCATTTGAGTTTCTGTTTGTGTTTCATCCATAGTCGGATGATGCTCTTATGTATGATGTTGTTGTATTCGGGTGGCATTGTATGCCTCTTGTATGTATCACCAACTATTATGTAATGGTATGATGTAATGATATCCAACTTGCAAAAGCGTCTCCAATATGTGCTTCTATCCTTGGTGGGACCTTCGAGTTCCTTTAGGATAGGGTCGCATATTGGGTGTGACACGCGGTGTATGAATGAGGCTGACAGGTAGGGCGGTTGTGTCACGTCTGAGGGAAGTTACACGTCTACCCCTATTTAAAATATTACCCTACATCGATTTCGGACGAGGAGAGTTTGTTTTGCCGCCCATCATGGATGAATGGGGAAATGGAGGGAGAGACACATGTCTTTCGGACGAGCTTGAATAAAATGTGTTTTGCCGCCCACGTTTGGCGCCCATCGTGTCTGAATGGCCTCAGAGGTCGTTGTGTCACGTCTGATTGAAGTTACTAGTCTACCCCTATCGACAACAGTGTAAATCTGGCTGATAAGGATGTCAAGTGTCAGGGGTAGACAATAATTTCCATCTCGCAAACACTTGCTTCGGGCAGCCCACAAATGATAGTGGGTGTTTAGCCGCTTCGTTCAAAACTTGGGAGAATTAGCATTCACATTTGCCCTGGTCCCTGGCAACTAAATCCAAATCCATTTTTCATTTGATTACGAATATCCACAGATAACTCTATGTTTTGTTATTAGTTTCTTCAAAACCACAACAAAGATTTATTCCACCTTTATATATGATTATGATGTAGAAATGCCATGATCTTCGAATTCAGTAGGTTGGATACACTTTGAGTCAAACAGTTATTTCATCCAATACAATATGCTCACACGAAAAATAGTTCACCTTCTGTCAATCATACAAGTACTGAGGATTACCTCGCCTAAAAAATCCAGATCCTTACAACTCATGGACAACATAGGGGGTCTTACAACATAATCCATTCAGAGACATGACACAACATGCAAGTACAATAATCTGACAATTTCAACTGGTATCTAAAGAAGAACTGGGATTACCCTGGGCTTCAGATAGCAAAAGCAGCAGGACCTCCTCCATCTTCAAATGCAACATTATTACTTCCTCCAATTCTTGGGTTGCTTGCATAATGCGTGCAACTAATTGCATGATTTCCAGCTTCAAGATCAAGATTACCTCATTCATGGCAGCCACACCATCTCTTTCTGCCTCTAGTACAGCCTCAAGAACTATAATATATATCTGTGGTCAGACTGCTCTCCGGCGGTGTTGCCTTTGAACTGCTACCATCTGGTAACATGGATGGCGCACTGCTTCCACAAATTGATTCTGGGGTTGTACATTGTGTCCTAGTGTGAACGGCATCCTAAAAGGTTTTTGCTGGACATAAGAGATAGTTATCGCATGATCCAGGCACTAAGCTTACATGGTAAATGACATACGAATTATTGCCGAGCATGGCAAGCTATATTTAAATGGTTTGAAGCAGCATTAGCCGAAAATAAATTAAAATGGTAAGATGAAACTAGGGATGTAAGTGGCAAATAAACGACATCCACCAGTCCCATCTAGTTAGTTTTTGCCAGCTCCCTAGTTCATTTTCCTCAAAAAACAAAACCTCTTTTGAACTATCATACCAGTAGTGGACTTTAATAGGGGATTAAACGGGACCCAGTTGACATCGCTAGTTGAAAGGGAGTGTACTACCGCTATATTTAAGTTGCCAAGGCATCTAAGCAGTTGAAATAATCTGAGAAAGCACTTAACAGTGTGGCCTCATATAAACTAAGAAGACAGTCTTGTGATGAAGTTCAGAGGAAAAGTTAAGGACTCAAATGAACTAGGCATGCATTTCTTGACGATAGTAGAGCAGGCACTGCTGACATATTGGCCAACTCAGGTATAGCGTAACAAGTAACAAACAAGCATTCGAATCAAGCAATACAGCAAAGCAGAGAACTGAACTATTTGTAATTCTGTAGGATTACAGGTTGAGGGCACAAGCCAAGAAAGCAGCCCACACGCATTACATTTTACATGTACTAAAACACACTGGCTTACCATATGTTGCTGTGAAGCCTCGCTGCTGTTGCAATGTTCTTTGAAGATATCGTCAGCATCCCGTGGTTGCAAATCTAGTTGTTGTAGTTTACTCTGCACCTTCTATTTAGGTAAAATTAATTGAATCGCCTGCAGTGGTTTGAATTGATCATCAATGGTTCATCTAAACTAATGAAAGAAGGGTGTGTGCATACACGACAATATATGTGCTTCCCTCTAATTTTATGTTTGTTCGAGGTGCCAGCCCCAAAAGAACAAATATTTTGCTTGATGGGGTTGGAAGCTCCATAATTAATAGAAGCATCAAATTAGTCATTCAACTTGGGAAGATGAAGAACACACAAAAAAGTAACGAGCAGAGGCTCGGAGTACTGATGTAATAGCTAGCATCAGAAAATGTAGGGTAAAACGAACAAAAAGCAGCGGAACCACATGCTAGTTTGCTGATGTGTAATTAAGCATAGAGAACATGAAGCAGTCTAATGGAACCAACAGGTGGCATCAGAATAACACCATTATCATAAATATAGCATGCAAGAAGTAAAATAGTAGGTAGTGATATCTAGGAAGTACAATAATACTTAGGAAAAAACTAGATCATATTAACTATATGTGCACTGGTATGTAATTTAGCACATGTAACATGTTCACTGCCAGAAGTATGGCCCTATAGGCGCAAGAAGAATAACGCGTCTCATGAAAAATTGAATGATGTCCTGAAGAAATTCAAAGGTGCGGTGCTTATGCTAAGAAAGTGAACATAGGCGCCGGCCATTGGATAATAGTACCTGATTCTCGGCGGCATATGGGTATCGTTGTCATACTTGATAGCTAAGGATCGTCGATGGTGCTCGTGTTGCGGTTGAGTTTGGGCCGACTGTCATCGTCGCTCAAGCGGCTCTGGTGCTTCGGTTGCGGCGCTGTCGACATGCAAGAAAGCTCATCTATGGTAAGTGAATAGTTGCACGATCAAGAAGAGAAAAACCTAAGGAGTACAAATCGAAATAACCTGATGAGGCTGCAGCGTCAGTAAAGCAGGGCCGGTGGAGTTGAATATGGCGTCTGTGGAGAGGGTCCGATGCAGTGGACGAAGGCTTCAGCGGGCGCGGTGTATAGTGCTTTCGGTGAGGCGGATCTGTTGCGGCGGACGAGGGCTTGTATGAAGTGCCAACAATGGGGCGGACGAGGGAGTCAGTGAAGGGCCTACACTATGGTGGACGAGGGCGCCAGTTAAGCAGATCCGGTGCGGTGGACCATGATGGCGGTCAAGGAGATCTGGAGCGGTGGAGAAGCCAGTCGCTGAAGCGGCTCCGGTGAAGTGGTGAGTTGGCAGTTGGGGTTCCAAGGTGTGTAAGGTAGATCCGGCGGGTTGTGAGGTCCACCGCTGCGGTGGAGGACTAGATTCGACGACTTGCCATGGTTGGGGAGGTCGGGGAGGGGAAGGGGAGGGGCTCTGGCGAAGAATGTTGGGGGCAAATAGGGGAAAACAATGGAGTTACCAAAGCAACCCTTCTCCGTTAATGTGGCAGGGGTAAAACAGGAATATCGTAGGGCTAAACTTTTGGGTGCGAGATATTTCAATGTGAGCGGGATGTTTCAAAGCTTTTGGCGCCTGAAATTATAAGTGTTCTGCTCTTGTACGGCCGACTATGATATCATAGCCGAGAATTTATTTGTTTTGCACGCAAAAAAGTGCAAGTTTAGAAAATCAATGTCTCCTACTCGAAACTTAGATTGTCCATTGAATTCAAATATGGATCATTGAGCTAGTACAAGCAAATACCATCATACGGTTCAATTCAAATGAAATTCCAAATGTGTTTATCCTAAATATGATGACAAAAGCAAAAATGTGTATGTGTATGAATAAAGTGGATGATTATAAAGTTTGAACATGACCGTATGTGTATAACTCTAGGTTTGATATATGAATTTGAAATCATGAAATCCCGGCTTAAAAAATGTACCTCCGTTTAAATGAATTACAAAAGCTAATGATGGAGTCGAATTCCAAAATTCCAATCTTTGGTGTGTAATTCTAGTACATCAAGGTATATCACGCATGTTCAAAAGTATCGTTATCTCATAGTCCAAACTGTGAAACAAATTGATCAACCATGAGTGCACACACTATTGGCCATATATATCTCAATTATGCTAAAGTCCCTCAAATATAGACACCTCAGTCTTTATCTGAAGCCACCCCGCCCCCCCCCCACACACACACAAGTCATTCTCTCCCCCAGACACGAACACACGAGCACATTAACACCCCTCTCTCTTCTAAAGTCCGGACCCCAATATACGTCTCTATCACTTTGTCTCTCGAGCATGCACACATCTCTTCCCCCACTCTCTAGGTCTCCCGACATCTCTCTTTGCCAAGCACATGCGCTATGTAGAGTGTATCTTTCCCATACACACAAAACGTCGCCCCAAATGTCTATCTCCCTAGTTATGTGGTTCTCGCACACTCACCTCACACACCAACCCCATTGCAAACAAGCACACTTTGTCTCCTTGTGCACCAGTCTCCTCTTTCTATCCCTCCCACATGCGGACCCACCCCAGCTCCTTCCCTATATACATATATGCCGTAACTCTTTCTATAGCTCCCTAATGTATCATCGTTCTCAATCTCGCACGTTGTTCTCTACACCGTCTATTCTAGTCTCTCATGAAGTCCCTATCACACATATAATGACTCGCTTCCCTTGTGTCTCCGTACATAGGCCAATTTCGAACAACATCAGCATTGTCTCCCTATCTATACGCCATTTATGGACACAAACGACCCCTCTCCCCCTCTCTTCCTCTCTCCTCTCTCTCTCTATCTATATATCTATCTATCTCTCTCTCTCTCTCTCTCTCTCTCTCTCTCTTGCTTGCTCGCTCTCACACCCCTCTCCCACACACACTCGATGTCTCTTCCAAATAGTCTGCTCCCCACCCGCACCCATGCTATCCCACTACCACACATGCCTTTGTCTCTCTCTGACACACATGTCACACTATTCCCCCTGTTGGGGAACGTAGTAATTTCAAAAAAATTCCTATGCACACGCAAGATCATGGTGATGCATAGCAACCAGAGGGGAGAGTGTCGTCCATGTACCCTCGTAGACCGAAAGCGGAAGCTTTAGAACAACGCGGTTGATGTAGTCGTACGTATTCACGGCCCGACCGATCAAGCACCGAAACTACGGCACCTCCGAGTTCTAGCACACATTCAGCTCGATGACGATCCCCGTACTCCGATCTAGTAGAATGTCAGGAAGAGTTCCGTCAGCACGACGGCGTGGTGACGATCTTGATGTTCTACCGTCGCAGGGCTTCGTCTAAGCACCGCTACAATATTATCGAGGACTATGGTGGAGGGGGGCACCGCACACGGCTAAGAGATCAAGAGATCAATTGTTGTGTCTATGGGGTGCCCCCTCCCCCATATATAAAGGAGTGGAGGAGGGGGCGGCAAAGGGGGTTTGTGCACCCTAGGGGGGAGTCCAACCCCAACCGGGAGTAGGACTCCCCCCTTTCCTATTAGGAGAGGGAGAGGGAAGGAAGAGGGGGGAGGGAAGAAGGAAAGGGGGGCCGGCCCCCCTCCCAATTCGGATTGGGCTTGGGGGGGGAGCCCCCTCCTTTGTTTCTTCTCCCTCTTTTCCACTAAGGCCCAATAAGGCCCATATACCTCCCGGGGGGTTCCGATAACCTCCCGGAGCTCCGGTATTGTCCCAATCTCACCCGAAACCTTTCCGGTGTCCAAATATAGTCGTCCAATATATCGATCGTTATGTCTCAACCATTTCGAGACTCCTCGTCATGTCCGTAATCACATCCGGGATTCCGAACAACCTTCGGTACATCAAAACTCATAAACTCATAATAAAATTGTCAATGAAACCTTAAGCGTGCGGACCCTATTGGTTCGAGAACTATGTAGACATGACCTAGAACTGTTTCCGATCAATAGCCAATAGCGGAACCTGGATGCTCATATTGGCTCCTACATATTCTACGAAGATTTTTATCGGTCAAACCGCATAACAACATACGTTGTTCCCTTTGTCATCGGTATGTTACTTGCCCGAGATTCGATCGTCGGTATCTCAATACCTAGTTCAATCTCGTTAGCGGCAAGTCTCTTTACTCATTACGTAATGCATCATTCCGTAACTAACTCATTAGCTACAATGCTTGCAAGGCTTATAGTGATGTGCATTACCGAGAGGGCCCAGAGATACCTCTTTGACAATTGGAGTGACAAAACCTAATCTCGAAATATGCCAACTCAACATGTACCTTTGGAGTCACCTGAAGAGCTCCTTTATAATCACCCATTTACGTTGTGACGTTTGGTAGAACACAAAGTGTTCCTCCGGTAAATGGGAGTTGCATAATCTCATAGTTGTAGGAACTTGTATAACTCATGAAGAAAGCAATAACAACATACTAAATGATCAAGTGCTAAGCTAACGGAATGGGTCAAGTCAATCACATCATTCTCCTAATGATGTTATCCCGTTAATCAAATGACAACACATGCCTATGGTTAGGAAACATAACCATCTTTGATTAATAAGCTAGTCAAGTAGAGGCATACTAGTGACACTGAGTTTGTCTATGTATTCACACATGTATCATGTTTCTGATTAATACAATTCTAGAATGAATAATAAACATTTATCATGATACAAGGAAATAAATAATAACTTTATTATTGCCTCTAGGGCATATTTCCTTCATTCTCCCACTTGCACTAGAGTCAATAATCTAGATTACACAGTAATGATTCTAACAGCCATGGAGTCTTGGTGATGATCATGTTTTACTCGTGGAAGAGGCTTAGTCAACGGGTCTGCAACATTTAGATCCGTATGTATCTTGCAAATCTCTATGTCTCCCACCTAGACTTGGTCCCGGATGGAATTGAAGCGTCTCTTGATGTGCTTGGTCCTCTTGTGAAATCTGGATTCCTTTGCCAAGGCAATTGCACCAGTATTGTCACAGAAGATCTTCATTGGTCCCGATGCACTAGGTATGACACCTAGATCGGAAATGAACTCTTTCATCCAGACTCCTTCATTTGCTGCTTCTGAAGCAGCTACTCCGCTTCGCATGTAGATCCCTCCACGACGCTTTGTTTAGAACTGCACCAACTGACAGCTCCACTGTTCAATAGAAACACATATCCAGTTTGCGGTTTAGAATCGTCCAGATTAGTGTTAAAGCTTGCATCGACGTAACCATTTACAACTAGCTCTTTGTCACCTCCATAAACGAGAAACATATCCTTAGTCCTTTTCAGGTATTTCAGGATATTCTTGACCGCTGTCCAGTGATCCACTCCTGGATTACTTTGGTACCTCCCTACCAAGCTTATTGCTAAGCATACATCAGGTCTGGTACACAACATTGCATACATGATAGAGCCTATGGCTGAAGCATAGGGAACATCTTTCATTTTCTCTCTATCTTCTGTTGTGGTCGGGCACTGAGTCTGATTCAACTTCACACCTTATAATACAGGCAAGAATCATTTCTTTGCCTGATCCATTTTGAACCTTTTCAAAACTTTATCAAGGTATGTGCTTTGTGAAAGTCCAATTAAGCGTCTGCATCTATCTCTATAGATCATGATGCCCAATATGTAAGCAGCTTCACTGAGGTATTTCATCGAAAAACTTTTATTCAAGTATCCCTTTGTGCTATCCAGAAATTCTATATCATTTCCAATTAACAATATGTCATCCACATATAATATCAGACAGAGCTCCCACTCACTTTCTTGTAAATACAGGCTTCTCCAAATGTCTGTATAAAACCATATGCTTTGATCACACTATCAAAGCATTTATTCCAACTCCGAGAGGCTTGCACCAGTCCATAAACGGATCATTGGAGCTTGCACACTTTGTTAGCACCTTTTGGATCGACAAAACCTTCCGGTTGCATCATATACAACTCTTCTTCCAGAAATCCATTCAGGAATGCAGTTTTGACATCCATTTGCCATATTTGATAATCATAAAATGCGGCAATTGCTAACATGAGTCGGACAGACTTAAGCATCGCTACGGGTGAGAAAGTCTCATCATAGTCAACCCCTTGAACTTGTCGAAAACTTTTCGCAACAAGTCGAGCTTTGTAGACAGTTACATTACCATCAGCGTTAGTCTTCTTCTTGAAAATCCATTTATTCTCGATGGCTTGCCGATCATCAGGCAAGTCAACCAAAGTCCATACTTTGTTCTCATACATGGATCCCATCTCAGATTTCATGGCCTCAAGCCATTTTGCGGAATCTGGGCTCATCATCGCTTCCTCATAGTTTGTAGGTTCGTCATGGTCAAGTAACGTGACTTACAGAATAGGATTACCGTACCACTCTGGTGCGGATCTTACACTAGTTGACCTACGAGGTTCGGTAGTAACTTGATCTGAAGTTTCATGATCAATATCATTAGCTTCCTCACTGATTGGTGTAGTTGTCACAAGAACCGGTTCTTGTGATGAACTACTTTCCAGTAAGGGAGCAGGTACAGTTACCTCATCAAGTTCTACTTTCCTCCCACTCACTTCTTTCGAGAGAAACTCCTTCTCTAGAAAGGATCCGAATTTAGCAACAAAAATCTTGCCCTCAGATCTGTGATAGAAGGTGTACCCAATAGTCTCTTTTGAGTATCCTATGAAGACACATTTCTCCGATTTTGGTTTGAGCTTATCTGGTTGAAGTTTCTTCACATAAGCGTCGCAGCCCCAAACTTTAAGAAACAACAACTTTGGTTTCTTGCCAAATCACAGTTCATAAGGCGTCATCCTAACGGATTTTGATGGTGCCCTATTTAACGTGAATGCGGCCGTCTCTAAAGCATAACCCCAAAACGATAGCGGTAAATCAGTAAGAGACATCATAGATCGCACCATATCTAGTAAAGTACGATTACGACGTTCGGACACACCATTTCGTTGTGGTGTTCCGGGCGGCGTGAGTTGCGAAAGTATTCCACATTGTTTCAAATGTAAACCAAACTCGTAACTCAAATATTCTCCTCCACGATTAGATCGTAGAAACTTTATTTTCTTGTTACAATGATTTTCCACTTCACTCTAAAATTCTTTGAACTTTTCAATTGTTTCAGACTTGTGTTTCATCAAGTAGATATACCCATATCTGCTCAAATCATCTGTGAAGGTGAGAAAATAATGATACCCGCCACGAGCCTCAATATTCATCGGACCGCATACATCAGTGTGTATGATTTCCAACAAATCAGTTGCTCGCTCCATAGTTCTGGAGAACGGAGTTTTAGTCATCTTGCCCATGAGGCACGGTTCGCAAGTACCAAGTGATTCATAATCAAGTGATTCCAGAAGTCCATCAGTATGGAGTTTCTTGATGCGCTTTACACCAATATGACCCAAACGGCAGTGCAACAAATAAGTTGCACTATCATTATCAACTATGCATCTTTTGGTGTCAACATTATGAATATGTGTATCACTACTATCGAGATTTAATAAAAATAGACCACTCTACAAGGGTGCATGACCATAAAAGATATTACTCATATAAATAGAACTACCATTATTCTCAGATTTAAATGAATAACCGTCTCGCATCAAACAAGATCCAGATATAATGTTCATGCTTAACGCTGGCACCAAATAACAATTATTCAGGTCTAAAACTAATCCTGAAGGTAGATGTAGAGGTAGCATGCCGACCGTGATCACATCGACTTTGGAACCATTTCCCACGCGCATCGTCACCTCATCCTTAGCCAATCTTCAATTAATCCATAGTCCCTGTTTTGAGTTGCAAATATTAGCAACAGAACCAGTATCAAATACCCAGGTGCTACTTCGAGCATTAGTAAGGTACACATCAATAACATGTATATCACATATACCTTTGTTCACCTTGCCATCCTTCTTATCCGCCAAATACTTGGGGCAGTTCCACTTCCAGTGACCAGTCTGCTTGCAGTAGAAGGACTCAGTTTCAGGCTTAGGTCCAGACTTGGGTTTCTTCTCTTGAGCAACAACTTGTTTGCTGTTCTTATTGAAGTTCCCCTTCTTCTTTTGTTTACCCTTTTTCTTGAAACGGGTGGTCTTATTGACCATCAAAACTTGATGCTCCTTCTTGATTTCTACCTCCACAGCTTTTAGCATTGCGAAGAGCTCGGGAATAGTCTTGTCCATCCCTTGCATATTATAGTTCATCACGAAGCTCTTGTAGCTTGGTGGCAGTGATTGAAGAATTCTGTCAATGACACTATCATCAGGAAGATTAACTCCCAGTTGAATCAAGTGATTATTATACACAGACATTTTGAGTATATGTTCACTGACAGAACTATTCTCCTCCACCTTACAGCTATAGAACTTATTGGAGACTTCATATCTCTCAATCGGGGCATTTGCTTGAAATATTAACTTCAACTCCTGGAACATCTCATATGCTCCATGACATTCAAAACGTCGTTGAAGACCCGGTTCCAAGCCGAAAGCATGGCACACTCAACTATCGAGTAGTCATCAGCTTTGCTCTGCCATACGTTCTTAACGTCGTCAGTTGCATCTGCAGCAGGCCTGGCACCCAGCGGTGCTTCCAGGACGTAATTCTTCTGTGCAGCAATGAGGATAATCCTCAAGTTATGGACCCAGTCCGTGTAATTGCTACCATCATCTTTCAACTTAGCATTCTCAAGGAACGCATTAAAATTCAACGGAACAACAGCATGAGCCATCTATCTACAACAAACATAGACAAGCAAAATACTATCAGGTACTAAGTTCATGATGAATTCAAGTTCAATTAATCATATTACTAAAGAACTCCCACTTAGATAGACATCTCTCTAGTCATCTAGGTGATCACGTGATCCAAATTAACTAAACCATGTCCGATCATCACGTGAGATGGAGTAGTTTCAATGGTGAACATCACTATGTTGATCATATCTACTATATGATTCACGTTCGACCTTTCGGTTTCCGTGTTCCGAGGCCATATCTGTATATGCTAGGCTCGTCATGTTAAACCTGAGTATTCTGCGTGTGCAACTATTTTGCACCCGTTGTATTTGAATGTAGAGCCTATCACACCCGATCATCACGTGGTGTCTCAGCACGAAGAACTTTCACAACGGCGCATACTGTTGGAAATATGCCCTAGAGGCAATAATAAAATGGTTATTATTATATTTCCTTGTTCACGATAATTGTTTATTGTTCATGCTATAATTGTATTAACTGGAAACCATAATACATGTGTGAATACATAGACCACAACATGTCCCTAGTGAGCCTCTAGTTGACTAGCTCGTTGATCAATAGATGGTTATGGTTTCCTGACCATGGACATTGGATGTCATTGACAACGGGATCACATCATTAGGAGAATGATGTGATGGACAAGACCCAATCCTAAGCATAGCACAGGATCGTGTAGTTCATTTGCTAAAGCTCTTCTAATCTCAAGTATCATTTCCTTAGACCATGAGATTGTGCAACTCCCGGACACCGTAGGAATGCTTTGGGTGTACCAAACGTCACAACGTAACTGGGTGGCTATAAAGGTGCACTACATGTATCTCTGAAAGTTTCTGTTGGGTTGGCACGAATCAAGACTGGGATTTGTCACTCCGTATGACGGAGAGGTATCTCTGGGCCCACTCGGTAATGCATCATCATAATGAGCTCAATGTGACTAAGTAGTTAGTCACGGGATCATGCATTACGGAACGAGTAAAGAGAATTGCCGGTAACGAGATTGAACAAGGTAGAGGGATACTGCCGATCGAATCTCGGGCAAGTAACATATGAATGGACAAAGGGAATTGTATACGAGATTGATTGAATCCTCGACATCGTGGTTCATCCGATGAGATCATCTTGGAACATGTGGGAGCCAACATGGGTATCCAGATCCCGCTGTTGGTTATTGGCCGGAGAGATGTCTCGGTCATGTCTGCATGATTCCCGAACCCGTAGGGTCTACACACTTAAGGTTCGGTGACACTAGAGTTGTTATGGGAAATAGTATGTGGTTACCGAAGGTAGTTCGGAGTCCCGGATGTGATCTCGAACGTCACGAGGAGTTTCGGAATGGTCCGGCGGTGAAGATCGATATATTGGATGAAGGGTATTAGAGTCCGGAAGTGTTCCAGGGGTACCAGGCTATGGCTAGAATGACCGAAAGGTGTTTCGGGAGCCCCGACAAGTGTTGGAGGGCCTCATGGGCCAAAGTGGAAGGGTAAACCAGCCCACTAGGGGGTGGTGCGCCCCCCACACCATTTCCCACGTTATTTGGGGAGGTGGGGCGCCTCCACCTGGCTTGGGAGGCAATCCTCCACCTTCTTGGCTTGGGGGGCAAGTCTCTCTAGGATTTTCCCTAGGGAGATCCAATCTACTTGGCCGCTGCCCCCTAGGGGAAACCCTAGGGCGCCTACCCCTCTCCCCTTGCCCCTATATATAGTGGAGGGGTGGGAGGGAAGCCACACCTCTTCCCTAGTGCAGCCCTCCCTCCTTCTACACCTCCTCCTGCATAGTGCTTGGCGAAGCCCTACCAGAGAACCACGAGCTCCATCGCCACCACGCCGTCGTGCTGCTGGAGTTTTCCCTCAACTTCTCCTCTCCCCTTGCTGGATCAAGAAGGACGAGACGTCCTCGGGCTGTACGTGTGTTGAACACGGAGGCGCCGTTGTTCGGTGCTTAGATCGGAAATCGACCGCGATCTGAATCGTTGCGTGTATGACTCCACCAACCGCGTTCTTGTAATTCTTCCGCATCGCGATCTTCAAGGGTATGAAGTGCTACCTCTTGAGCACTGTGTTGGATTTCCCCGAGGAGGAGAGGATGATGCAGCAAAGTAGCGTAAGTATTTCCCTCAATTTTTGAGAACCAAGGTATCAATCCAGTAGGAGGCCACACACAAGTCCCTCGTACCTACACAAAACGATAGCTACTCGCAACCAACACGATTAGGGGTTGTCAATCCCTTCACGGTCACTTACGAGAGCGAGACCTGATAGAGATGATAAATAATATTTTTTGGTATTTTTGATAGATAGATGCAAAGTAAAAAGTAAAAGGCAAAGTAAAAACAAAGCAAGTAATAAAACGATAGAGATTGATATGATGAGAATAGACCCGGGGGCCATAGGTTTCACTAGTGGCTTCTCTCAAGAGCATAGATATTCTACGGTGGGTGAACAAATTACTGTTGAGCAATTGACAGAATTGAGCATAGTTATGAGTATATCTAGATAATGATCATGTATATAGGCATCACGTCCAAGACAAGTACATCGAAACGATTCTGCATCTACTACTATTACTCCACTCATCGACCGCTATCCAGCATGCATCTAGAGTATTAAGTTAAAAATAGAGTAACACCTTAAGCAAGATGACATGATGTAGAGGGATAAATTCATGCAATATGATAAAAACCCCATCTTGTTATCCTCGATGGCAACAATACAATACGTGCCTTGCTGCCCCTTCTGTCATTGGGAAAGGACACCGCAAGATTGAACCCAAAGCTAAGCACTTCTCCCATTGCAATAACTACCAATCTAGTTGGCCAAACCAAAAGGATAATTTGAAGAGACTTGCAAAGATAACTCAATCATACATAAAAGAATTCAGAGAAGATTCAAATATTGTTCATAGATAAACTAGATCATAAACCCACAATTCATCGGTCTCAACAAACACACCGCAAAAAGAAGATTACATCGAATAGATCTCCATGAGAGAGGGGGAGAACATTGTATTGAGATCCAAAAAGAGAGAAGAAGCCATCTAGCTACAAGCTATGGACCCGAAGGTCTGAAGTAAATTACTCACACTTCATTGGAGGGGCTATGCACTAGTAGAAAAAGAGGCTTCCGTCCAGCCTCATTAGTCGCGAAACTGTAGGAACCGCGACTAATGAAGTCTTCAGTCGCGGTTCGGCAGATGAACCGCGACCAAATGCCTGGGCCCAGGGCGCTCGCGGGCTTTAGTCGCGGTTGGCCAGGCCAACCGCGACTAAAGGTGCGCAAAGGCCTTTAGTCGCGGTTGGCCAGGCCAACCGCGACTAAAGCTCCTCCCCTATATATACCAGTTCAGCACGCTCACTTAGCCATTTGGTGCCACTTCTCTTCACAAGCTTCACAAGGGGGTGTAGGTTTGCTTTTGGTTCCTCTTATGCATACAAGGTGTTTGATGAAATGCCCTAAGAGGGTGAAACAAACATGATATGAAGTGTTGGAGCCACACTTGAGGTTCCTCATTTATTTTTTCCTCCTCGATCGCGGTTAGCAACTTGAACCTTTCATGCATGTGTGTCATTGATAAAATATGCATGTGTGCAGTTCATTGTTTAATTTATATTATTTGTAGCTAGTTAGTTTAACAAATGCATGATGGTTAATTATATATTTTATATTATAATAATGCAGATGAATCGGCAATGGATGTACGGTAACCGACTCTCCGGCGAGTTCACTACGGGTTTCAAAGATTTCCTCGTAGTGGCTAATGCGAACAAGCAGGGGGGTTTTGTTATCTGTCCATGTGTTATCTATAAGAATCAGAAGGGTTACTCTTCCTCAAGAGATGTTCACATGCATCTGCTTCGGCACGGTTTCATGCCAAGCTATAATTGTTGGACCAAGCATGGAGAAAGAGGGGTTATAATGGAAGAAGATGAAGAAGGGGATGATTTCATCGATGAAAGCTATCTTGCTCATTTCGGTGATACTTTCATGGAGGATGCTGAAGGTGAAGGGGAAGGTGAAGAAGAGGCACGTGATGATCCCGTTGATGATCTTGGTCGGACCATTGCTGATGCACGGAGACGCTGCGAAACTGAAAAGGAGAGGGAGAATTTGGATCGCATGTTAGAGGATCACAGAAAGGCGCTGTACCCCGGATGCGATGATGGTCTGAAAAAGCTGGGCTGCACACTGGATTTGCTGAAATGGAAGGCAGAGGCAGGTGTAGCTGACTCGGCATTTGAAAACTTGCTGAAAATGTTGAAGAATATGTTTCCAAAGGATAACGAGTTGCCCGCCAGTACGTACGAAGCAAAGAACGTTGTCTGCCCTCTAGGTTTAGAGGTTCTGAAGATACATGCATGCATCAACGACTTCATCCTCTACCGCGGTGAATACGAGAATTTGAATGAATGCCCGGTATGCACTGCATTGCGTTATAAGATCAGAGGCGATGACCCTGGTGACGATGTTGAGGGCCAGAAACCCAGGAAGAGGGTTCCCGCCAAGGTGATGTGGTATGCTCCTATAATACCACGGTTGAAACGTCTGTTCAGGAACAAAGAGCATGCCAAGTTGTTGCGATGGCACAAAGAGGACCATAAGTCGGACGGGGAGTTGAGACACACCGCAGATGGAACGCAATGGAGAAAGATCGACAGATGGTTCAAAGATTTTGCAGCTGACGCAAGGAACATAAGATTTGCTCTAAGTACGGATGGCATGAATCCTTTTGGCGAGCAGAGCTCCAGCCATAGCACCTGGCCCGTGACTCTATGCATCTACAACCTTCCTCCTTGGTTGTGCATGAAGCGGAAGTTCATTATGATGCCAGTGCTCATCCAAGGTCCGAAGCAACCCGGCAACGACATCGATGTGTACCTAAGGCCATTAGTTGATGAACTTTTACAGTTGTGGGGTGGTGTCCGTGTGTGGGATGAGCACAAACAAGAGGAATTTGACCTACGAGCGTTGCTTTTCGTAACCATCAACGATTGGCCTGCTCTTAGTAACCTTTCGGGACTGTCAAATAAGGGATACAATGCATGCACGCACTGCTTACATGAGACTGAAAGTGTACATTTGCCAAATTGTAAGAAGAACGTGTACCTTGGGCATCGTCGATTTCTTCCGAAAATTCATCCAGTAAGAAAGAAAGGCAAGCATTACAACGGCAAGGCAGATCACCGGCCGAAGCCTGCGGAACGCACTGGTGCTGAGGTATTTGATATGGTCAAGGATTTGAAAGTCATCTTTGGAAAGGGTCCTGGCGGACAATCAGTTCCGAAGGGAGCTGACGGGCACGCAGCCATGTGGAAGAAGAAATCTATATTCTGGGAGCTAGAATATTGGAAAGTCCTAGATATCCGCTCTGCAATCGACGTGATGCACGTTACGAAGAATATTTGCGTGAACCTCCTAAGCTTCTTGGGCGTGTATGGGAAGACAAATGATACAAAGGAAGCACGGCAGGACCAGCAACGTTTGAAAGACCCTGATGACCGGCATACGGAATGGTTTCAAGGTCGTGCCAGCTACGCTCTGACCAAAGAAGAGAAGGTCATCTTTTTTGAATGCCTGAGCAGTATGAAGGTCCCGTCTGGATTCTCGTCCAATATAAAGGGAATAATAAACATGGCGGAGAAAAAGTTCCAAAACCTGAAGTCTCACGACTGCCACGTGATTATGACGCAATTGCTTCCGATTGCTTTGAGGGGGCTCCTGCCGGAAAATGTTCGAGTAGCCATTGTGAAGCTATGTGCATTCCTCAATGCAATCTCTCAGAAGGTAATCAATCCAGAAGTTCTACCACGGTTACAGAACGATGTGATCCAATGTCTTGTCAGTTTCGAGTTGGTGTTCCCGCCATCCTTCTTCAATATTATGACGCACCTCCTGGTTCACCTAGTCGAAGAGATTTTCGTTCTCGGTCCTGTATTTCTACACAATATGTTCCCCTTCGAGAGGTTCATGGGAGTATTAAAGAAATATGTTCGTAACCGTGCTAGGCCAGAAGGAAGCATCGCCAAGGGCTATGGAAATGAGGAGGTAATTGAGTTTTGTGTTGACTTTGTTCCTGACCTTAAGCCGATTGGGCTTCCTCGATCGCGGCACGAGGGGAGACTAAGTGGAAAAGGCACGATCGGAAGGAAATCAACGATATGTATGGACGGCCATTCTCCGACTGAAGCACACCACACTGTACTGACCAATTCCAGCTTGGTGGCTCCGTACTTTGAGAAACACAAGAATATTTTACGCTCGGACAACCCGGGGAAGCCTGAATCCTGGATTAGGAAGGCCCACATGGAGTCTTTCGGCAGTTGGTTGAGAAAACATTTAATGAATAACAATGATGTTGTAGATCAGCTGTACATGTTGGCCAAGACACCATCTTCGACTATAACGACTTTCCAAGGGTACGAGATAAATGGGAATACATTTTACACGATCGCCCAAGATAAAAAGAGCACCAACCAAAACAGTGGTGTCCGCTTTGATGCAGCAACCGAGAATGGGCAAAAGGTCACATATTATGGTTACATAGAGGAGATATGGGAACTTGACTATGGACCCTCCTTTAAGGTCCCTTTGTTCCGGTGCAAATGGTTCAAGCTAACAGGAGGTGGGGTAAAGGTGGACCAGCAATACGGAATGACAATGGTGGATTTCAACAATCTTGGTTACCTTGACGAACCATTCGTCCTAGCGAAAGATGTCGCTCAGGTTTTCTATGTGAAGGACATGAGTAGCAAACCGAGGAAACGGAAAGATAAGAAAACGATCCGTACATCATGCGATGATCCAAAGCGCCACATTGTTCTTTCAGGGAAAAGAAACATCGTGGGAGTGGAGGACAAGACAGACATGTCAGAAGATTATAATATGTTTGCTGAAATTCCGCCCTTCAAAGTGAACACCGACCCAAGCATTAAGTTAAATGATGAGGATGCTCCATGGATACGGCACAATCGTAAGCAAGCAGGGACACAAGGGAAGAAATGATGTGTAATAATTTATTGTAGCAAACTTTGTTGAATGGATCATGTGAATTATATTACCCGTGATGTGTTTGGTGTCCATTTTCGAATGATTCGAGATACCACTGATGATACATGAAATTAAACAGAAAACAATAAAAATTAAAAAGAAAACAATACAAATTAAACAGAAAACAATACAAATTAAAAAGAAAACAATACAAATTAAACAGAAAACAGGTTTGGGGGGGGGGTGAAACCCTAAACCTGCGGCGGCCTTTAGTCGCGGTTGGCGACGAGACCCGCGACTAAAGGTTACCCTTTAGTCGCGGTTGGCCAGACCAACCGCGACTAAAGGTGGGGGCGCGGGAACGCAAAAAACCTGCCAAAAACCCTTTAGTCGCGGTTGGGCAGGCAACCCGCGACTAAAGGGGGGGGGCTATAAATACGAGGTCCGATTCTCGTCTTCTCCGATTCCCGCCTGTTCGTCTCTGCCGCGCCCTCGACGCCGCCCGCCGTCGCCCTCGCCCTCGACGCCGCCCGCCGTCGCCCTCGCCCACCGCACTGCTCATCCGGGCCGCCGACCGTCCGTCCCGGCCGCCGTGCTGCTCATCCAGGCCGCCGCCTGTCCGACCCCGGCCGCCGCGCTGCTCATCCGGGCCGCCGCCCGTCTGTCCCGCTGCTCATCCAGGCCGCCACCCGTCCGTCCCCGGCGGGACGACGTGTACGCACAGGCGTGGGAGCCCGCTACCAGCTACGCCCGCGAGACGGAGCGCCTCTCCGCCAAGGAGTCCCTCCTCGCCGTGAGCTTCTCCCACCTCGTCCCCTGTTCCCCTTCCTTGCAGGACGAATGGATAGTTGGCTACAGCCGGCAAAAAAAATTGAAAACACAAACAATTTTCTGAAACTCCGGAACAAAATTTGAAAACACGAACAAATTTGTGAAAATCGAACATTTTTTGAAAATATGAACATTTTTGAAAAATAGAACATTTTTTAAAAGGAGAACATTTTTTAAAAAGAAAAAGAAAAAGAACAATAAACAAAAAAAGAAAAGAAAAACGAAACAGAAAAAGAAAGGAAAAGAAATGAAAATAAAAAAAGGGTTGGGAACCCTCGTAGGTGCGTTCGCTCGACAGTTTGACGCAGACAGCGTCATATCCAGCCCTGTGTGACGCTCTTTGCATCAAAAAGTCGACGCGTCTCACAGGACGTAGCTCACCTGGGCCGGCCCATTTTGGGTTCGCGACATGACAAATTGGAATTTCCTCCCTCTCCGTGACGCCGTCGTCTGCCGCCCCGTCTCGCGCTCTACCGCGACACCCTCTCCCACCCCTTCCTCGCCCCCTCCTTTTGCCACCGCCCTTTCGCCACCGCCACCGCCACCGCCCCCCTTCTTCACTTAATTAATTTGTTTTTACTACATGTTTTCAGGACTGACATAATGGCGGACGATAGAGCTGACCCGATTATGGACAACTATGATCCGGACGGTGAAGCACATATGTTCGGCATCATAAACGGCGATATTCTATATGTGCCGACCGGAGAAGAAGAAGATGATATCTCTTCTTATCTGAACCTTGACGGTGAAGATGAAGGGCGCCGTCAGCAAGATGATGCCGAACAAACGTCGATAAACGACGATCTTCAAATGGAAGTAGCAACCACCTCCAGCGCCGAGGTATATATATACATTGAGCCTCTGGTGATACAAATTAACTGATTTGAATAAATATGTGTGTACTAACGCGCGCGACTCTTTCTTATTTTAGCCCTCGGCCGGATCGTCGAAACAATCGAGTACGTCGTCAAAGCGTGGCGCAACCAAGACGATGAAACAAGGAGAAACATGCACCATCGAGGTTGTCGACAGTGCAACCGGCAGGCCGCTGGAGCCCCGCAAGAACGCCACCAAGTTTGTCAGCCAATGCGGAGCCATTGTTAGAGACAACGTCTCGATCACCGTCCAGGAGTGGAATGAGCCAAAGAAGGCACGAATTGATGGTTTCACTTTTGTCGATAAGAGAACAAAAAAAGATTGCTTCAAGAAGCTTATGGAACATTTCGTTCTACCTCCGGAATACAACAAATTCGATGAGGAGGGTAACAAGATTGAGGAAAACAAGGAGAGGAGGAGGCTAGTCAAACAGTTCGCTCTTCATAAGATGGCCGACGCCTTCCGGAAATTCAAGCAAAATCTAGCCCATGACTTTGTCAAGCAGAACAAGACTCCGGATTTCAAAGGACAATATGAGAAACTGAAAGATGATTGGCCAGAATTTGTGAAGCAAAAGAAATCGGAGCAGTTCATTCAAATATCGAAAAAAAATAAGGAAAATGCGGCTAAGAAGGAGTACAATCATGTTATGGGGCCAGGAGGGTATCGCCTTTGGGAGCCTAGGTGGGAGAAGATGGAGAACGAGCTGAGGGCGCGAGAATCCGTCCAGGTACGGAGGGATGGGACCCAAGGGCCAAAAGCTGGTGGTACGGGCATGGGGGAACGCTGAACCCGGAGACAGGGGAGTGTGTTTACCGGGGCAAATTAATTAAACCCACCCAAGCCCTTATTAACGCAATGAGGGATGCTCAACAGGGGAAGATCAAGTTCAACAGAGAGAACGACGCGCTGACAAAAGCCCTCGAGAATCCTGAACACGGAGGACGTGTACGAGGCATGGGGCACATTCCGTGGAAAATAGGGTTCCCCCAGAACGATGACCCGTACGGTTACAGAAGCCGTAAGAGAAAGATGGATCAGGAAGCAGATGTTGTGGCGCGGTTGGCATCGGAAATGGAGGTGATGAAGAAAACCATGAGTGTACTAGTAGCCGAAAGAGATGCAGCTCGGGTGCAGCATGAAGATCATCCAGCGGATCTCGGAAGCCAGCAGCGGAGAAGCAGCGTGGCTTCCACGGAGGCCCCACCGGAGCCTCTGGTGGTCCAAATTACTGCACCGGAGCCTCTGGTGGTCGAAATTACTTCATCGGAGCCTCCTCGCTACCCCGTGGACGATATAAAGGAGATGAAAGAATGTCATCTGTATTATCCTATCGGGAACATGTCCATGAAGGTAGCCATCGGCAGTGCTTTACCATGTTTACCTGGATCACTCCACCACAACAACCCCATTCAAGATGGCTATGCTCGTGTCACGGTGGAGGACATAGTCCAAGGGTTTGAGGACCTGGAGATTGACATTGCTACACCTGAAGGGGAGAAAAGACTTGGAGATGTCAAGCGCCATTTCATTCTATGGCAAAAGAAGTTTATCAAGTTTCCAGGCGAGGCGCCAAGGACAACAAGTCCACCCCCCTACGGTGGTGGTGGTGGCGGTGGTGGTGGTGGTGGTGGTGGTGGTGGTGGCGGTTCACCTACACCTCCGTCACGTCAGCCGACGCCGCCCCCCAGTCCACAACGTCCGGCGGGTGATCAGCCGCCGCCCCCCAGTCCTCGTCCGACGGGTGATCAGACGCCGCCCCCCAATCCACCTCCGGCAAAGAAGCAGAAGCAGTCCTGGATTATTAACCCGGACCCTTATGTACCTAAGACCACAAAGG
Source organism: Triticum aestivum (assembly GCF_018294505.1). NCBI lineage: Eukaryota > Viridiplantae > Streptophyta > Magnoliopsida > Poales > Poaceae > Triticum > Triticum aestivum. Next base: position 616,027,656 of record NC_057801.1, read on the forward strand.
TACCGGAGCCATCACTGAAGCCTCTCCCCACAAGGCCTTGGGAACGTAGTGCCGAGGAAGTCGACGCGGCCGCGGCTGCTGATTTGGAGAAATGGAAGGCGGACTGCAAGAAGAAAACAGAGCCCGAGCCCAAGCCAGTATTTTCTGATGAGCAAAAGAAGTGGGCTAAGTCATTTTTGAGCACACCGTCCCAAGCCGCGAAGAATCTGCCTAACGACTATGCACGTGAACTTCGCAGGCAGGCACTCATGTTCAAGGAGAACAAAGAGCGGGAGAAGGCCTAAAGTAAAAAAAAGCGGGAAACAAGTTGCCCAGCTCGGGGAACAAAGTAAACAATCAATTGCCCCGCTTATAGTGGAAGCCTTCTGTCCTGATGCCCCCGAGATCATACAAGCTGCGGCAGCACAGGGATTGACTGTAACGAGTGCCAGAGAACAAGCGGCCAACTTAGGTATTACTCTTCGTGAACTGTTAGGCCTTGATGAGGCGCCAGTGAAGGAGGTAGTAATTACATATGTCAAGAATGGGCCTCTCGTCGAGCCTGCGGAGGAAAAGGATCTACCTCCACAAATGAAAGGTCTGCTGAAATGGTACAAGGGTTACATAAAAAATAAAAACGCCAAAGAATATATTTATGCGGAAGTTAGACATGAGCATCACTTCAAACATTACTATGTACAAATTGAACTGAGTGAATTGTTCCAGCTTTTCAATCTGCGCGAGCTCGATAAATCTATCATTAGTTGCTACGTTCTGTAAGTGATTTATTAATTTCTACCCCATCTCGTTCATATTGCCTGGACTATATATATGTCCTAACTATATTGTTGTGTCCGCTATTATACATGCAGAATGAAGATTAAGGAATGCAGAGTAAGGAACATCCATGATGTTGGGTTCATTGACCCACACATCGTTAATGGACATGTGTTGGAGCGTTACCCCACCGACGTGGAGGCAGACCTGTGGCAGTTTCTTACAAAGCAGGAACTCAAAAGTGATATTCTATTTCCTTACCATTTTGAGTGAGTGTTTCTGTCTTGAGCACATTCTCTTTTGTTTACTCCATGCATGGTATGTGGCCGGCTAATCGATGAGTTATGCATGACGTACTGTGCATGTATCGTGTCCGCAGGTTCCACTGGATTCTGCTAGTAATTAAAGTTAACACCTCAGAATGTCTCGTCCACGACTCTGTGAATATGGATCCAAAGCTTTGGGGCGGCATGAGAAGAATGCTGCAGAAGTAATTATTTTCATTCATTTGCGCTCTATATCGATCGGCCTATTTCGTTCATTTCCTAATATCAAGTAACTAATTAATAACTCTCTTGTTCATTTAATTTTCTTTTCCTCGTAGGGTTTGGAGACGGTTCGTAGATACAAAGGTCGGTGAATTCAAAAAAGAGCTAGAATTCAAAATGTTAAAGGCTAAGAATGCTGGGGATATTCAGCCACCGGAGACCAATCTATGTGGATACTATGTCTGTGAGATGATCCGGAGATACACCTCTGAGCGGGTTCCGAGTGATACCAATGCTCAGAGGAATAACCTCCGGTGGATGCTTAGTCCAGAAGCTCGCTTTCGACCACTTCAAGAGGAACTAGCTGGATGGTTCAGCAGGGAAGTCCTCCATCCTAAAGGAGAACACTATTACGAGGACGTAGAACTTTATATGCATTAAATCATGTATGGAAACTTGTTCAAAATTGTATATGGTCATCCGATGATATTGAATATATATTGTATATTCCTCTTGAATTCTTTTTGGTTCTAATTTCAAATTTATTTGAAATTGTACATTCATATGCATGTATGTAGTACCGTAGAATATATGAAACTCCTTCAAAATTAAAATAAAGCACAAAAGAAATAAAACAATACAAATTAAACAGAAAACAGGTTTAAGGGGGGAGGTTTAGGGGGGGGCTAAAACCCTAAACCTGCGGCGGCCTTTAGTCGCGGTTGGCCAGAAGAACCGCGACTAAAGGTCCTCCGCCCCGACGGCCACCTGGCGCCCACGTGGACGGGCATTTAGTCGCGGTTCTTAAGCAACCGCGACTAAAGGGGGGGGGCTTTAGTCGCGCCCGGTCGGTCGCGGTTGCGCAACCGCGACTAATGGCAGTTGCGAACCGCGACCAAAGGCCTTTTTTCCACCAGTGATGGTGTTGATGTAGAAGCCCTCCGTGGTGGATGCCCCCTCCGGCGGAGCTCCGGAACTGGCCCCAAGATGGGATCTCATGGATATAGAAAGTTGCGGCGGTGGAATTAGGTTTTTGGCTCCTGTTCTGATCGTTTGGGGATACGTAGGTATATATAGGAGGAAGGAGTACGTCGGTGGAGCAACAGGGGGCCACGAGGCAGGGGGCACGCCCCCACCCTCGTGACCGCCTCTGTTATGTCTTGGAGTAGTGTCCAAGTCTCCTGGATCACGTTCGGTGAGAAAATCACATTCCCGAAGGTTTCATTCCGTTTGGACTCCGTTTGATATTCCGTTTCTTCGAAACACTGAAATAGGCAAAAAAACAGCAATTCTGGGCTGGGCCTCCGGTTAATAGGTTAGTCCCAAAAATAATATAAAAGTGGAAAATAAAGCCCAATATAGTCCAAAACAGTAGATAAAGTAGCATGGAGCAATAAAAATTATAGATACGTTGGAGACGTATCAGGCATCCCCAAGCTTAATTCATGCTCGTCCTTGAGTAGGTAAATGATAAAAAAAGAATTGTTGATGTGGAGTGATACTTTGGCATAATTTCAATGTAATTCTTCTTAATTGTGATATGAATATTCAGATCCGAAAGATTCAAGACAAAAGTTCATATTGACATAAAAATAATAATACTTTAAGCATACTAACTAAGCAATTATGTCTTCTCAAAATAACATGGCCAAAGAAAGTTATCCCTACAAAATCATATAGTCTGGCTATGCTCCATCTTCCCCACACAAAATATTTAAATCATGCACAACCCCGATGACAAGCCAAGCAATTGTTTCATACTTATGACATTCTCAAAAAAATTCAATCTTCACGCAATACATGAGCATGAGCCATGGATATAGCACTATATGTGGAACAGAAGGGTGGTTGTGGAGAAGACAAAAAAGAGGGAAGATAGTCTCACATCAACTAGGCATATCAACGAGCTATGGAGATGCCCATCAATAAATATCAATGTGAGTGAGTAGGGATTGCCATGCAACGGATGCACTAGAGGTGTAAGTATATGAAAGCTCTACAAAAGAAACTAACTGGGTGTGCATCCAACTCGCTTGCTCACGAAGACCTAGGGAAATTTGAGGAAGCCCATCATTGGAATATACAAGCCAAGTTCTATAATGAAAAATTCCCACTAGTTTATGAAAGTGACAAAATGAGAGACTCTCTATCATGAAGATCTTGGTGCTACTTTGAACCACAAGTCTGGTAAAAGGATAGTAACATTGTCCCTTCTCTCTTTTTCTCTCATTTTTTTATTTGGGCCTTTCTCTTTTTTTGGCCTGTTTTTTTCGTCCAGAATCTCATCCCGACTTGTGGGGGAATCATCGCCTCCATCATGCTTTCCTCACTTGGGACAATGCTCTAATAATGATGATCATCACACTTTTATTTTTCTTACAACTCAACAATTACAACTCGATACTTAGAACAAAGTATGAGTCTATATGAATGCCTACACCGGGATATGCAATGAATCATGAGTGACATGTATGAAAGAATTATGAATGGTGGCTTTGCCACAAGTATGATGTCAACTACATGATCATGCTAGCAATATGACAATGATGGAGCATGTCATAATGAACAGAACGGTGGAAAGTTGCATGGCAATATATCTTGGAATGGCTATGGAAATGCCATGATAGGTAGGTATGGTGGCTGTTTTGAGGAAGGTATATGGTGGGTGTATGACACCGGCGAAAAGTGCGCGGTATTAGAGAGGCTAGCAATGGTGGAAGGATGGGAAAAAGTGCGTATAATCCATGGACTCAACATTAGTCATAAAGAACTCATATACTTATTGCAAAAATCTAGAAGTTATCAAAACAAAGTATTACGCGCATGCTCCTAGGGGGATAGATTGGTAGGAAAAGACCATCGCTCGTCCCCGACCGCCACTCATAAGGAAGACAATCAATAAATAAATCATGCTCCAAGTTCATCACATAACGGTTCACCATACGTGCATGCTACGGGAACCACAAACTTCAACACAAGTATTCTTTAAATTCAAAACTACTCAACTAGCATGACTCTACTATCACCATCTTCATATCTCAAAAAAATTATCAAGCATCAAACTTTTCTTAGTATTCAACGCACTCAAAAGAAAGTTCCACATATCTTGAACACCAAGTATATTAACATTAAGCAAATTACCATGCTATTAACGACTCTCAAAATAATCTAAGTGAAGCATGAGAGATCAATAGTTTCTTTAAAACAAATCTACCACCGTGCTCTAAAAGATCTAAGTGAAGTTCTAGAACAAAAATTATCACGCCCAAAAGATATAAGTGAAGCACTATGAGCAAAACTATCAAGCTCAAAAGATATAAGTGAAGCACATAGAGTATTCTAACAAATTCCAATTCATGTATGGCTCTCTCAAAAGGTGTGTACAACAAGGATGATTGTGGTAAACTAACAAGCAAAGACGCAAATAATACAAGACGCTCCAAGCAAAACACATATCATGTGGTGAAACAAAATATAGCTCCAAGTAAATTACCGATGGAAATGGACGAAAGAGGGGACGCCTTCAGGGGCATCCCCAAGCTTTGACTTTTTGGTGTCCTTGGATTATCTTGGGGGTGCCATGGGAATCCCCAAGATTAGGCTCTTTCCACTCCTTGTTCCATAATCCATCAAAAGAATTCACCCAAAACTTGAAAACTTCACAACACAAAACTCAATAGAAATCTCATGAGCTCCGTTAGAGAAAGAAAACAAAAGACTACTTCAAGGTACTGTAATGAACTCATTATTTATTTATATTGGTGTTAAACCTACTGTATTCCAACTTCTCTATGGATTATAAATTATTTTACTAGCCATAGATTCATCAAAATAAGCAAACAACACCCGCAAAACAGAATCTGTCAAAAACAGAACAGTCTGTAGAACTCTGTTACTAATGCAAACTTATGGAACTCTAAAAATTCTACCAAAATAGTAAGTCCTGGAAAATTTGTCTATTGAACAGCATCAAAAAGAATCAACGCAAAATCACGTTTCTGTGATTTATCAAATTTATATTCGTGCGCGCAAAGTTTCTGTTTTTCAGCAGAATCAAATCAACTATCATTGTAGGTTATCCTATAGGTTCTACTTGGCACAAACACTAATTAAAAGATAAAACCACATCCAAACAGAAGCTAGATGGATTATTTATTCCTAAACAGAAGAAAAAACCAAAAAAAATTGGGTTGCCTCCCAACAAGCGCTATCGTTTAACGCCCCTAGCTAGGCATAAAAGCAAGGATAGATCTAGGTATTGTCATCTTTGGTAGGCAATCCATAAGTGTCTCTCATGATAGATTCATATGGTAATTTTAGTTTCTTTCTAGGGAAGTGTTCCATTCCCTTCTTTAAGGGAAATTGGAATCGAATATTCCCTTCCTTCATATCAATAATTGCACCAATCGTTCTAACGAAAGGTCTACCAAGAATAATAGGACATGAAGGATTGCCATCTATATCAAGAACGATAAAATCTACGGGCACATAATTCCTATTTGAAACAATAAGAACATCATTAATTCTTCCCATAGGCTTTTTAATGGTGGAATCCGCAAGATGCAAGTTTAGAGAGCAATCATCAAAGTCACGGAAATCTAGCAAATCACACAAAGTTTTGGGAATAGTAGAGAAACTAGCACCCAAATCACACAAAGCATGAAACTCATAATCTTTAATTTTAATTTTAATAGTAGGCTCCCACTCATCATAGAGTTTTCTAGGGATAGAAACTTTCAACTCAAGTTTTTCTTCATAAGATTGCATCAAGGCATCAACAATGTGTTCGGTAAAGGCCTTATTTTGACTATAAGCATGAGGAGAATCTAGCACGGATTGCAACAAGGAAATACAACCAATCAAAGAGCAATTTTCATAATTAAATTCCTTGAGATCCAAAATAGTGGGTTTAGCAACATCACGGTTTTTATTTATTTCAATCCCACTATCATCAAATTCATCATCAAGATCTAGAAACTCCGAATTCTTAGAATGCCTTCTAGGTAAAGGAAGATCATATTCAGTTTCATCAAGATTCATATTGCAAAACAAAGATTTAATGGGGGACACATCAATAACTTTTAGATCTTCATCTTGATTTTCATAGGAATTGGAAGAACACGCTTTAATAAAGGCATCTTTGGAAGCACGCATCCTAGTGGTTCTTTCTTTGCACTCATCAATGGAAATTCTCATGGCTTTGAGAGACTCACTGATATCATGCTTAGGAGGAATAGATCTAAGCTCTAAAGAATTAATTTCAAGAGAAATTCTATCAACATTCCTAGCCAAATCATCAACTTTAAGCAATTTCTCTTCATGCAAGGCATTAAAATTCTTTTGTGAATTCATAAACTCTTTAACACTACTCTCAAATTCAGAGGGCATCTTATTAAAATTTCCATAAGAGTTGTTGTAGGAATTTCCATAATTATTAGAAGGCTTACTAGCATAAGGCCTAGGATTAAAATTCCCTCTATACGCGTTGTTTCCAAAACTATTCCTACCAACAAAATTCACATCTATAGATTCATTATTATTCTCAAGCAAAGTAGACAAAGGCATATCATTGGGATCAAGAGGAGTATTTTTAGTAGAAAACATCTTCATAAGTTCATCCATCTTTTCACTCAAAACATTGATTTCTTCTATAGAATGCACTTTTTTACTAGAAGATCTTTCGGTGTGCCATTGAGAATAATTAGCCATAATATTATCAAGCAATTTTGTAGCATCTCCTAATGTAATTTCCATAAACGTGCCTCCCGTGGCCGAATCTAAAAGATTTCTAGAAGCAAAATTCAATCCGGCATAAAAATTTTGTATGATCATCCATAAACTCAAACCATGAGTAGGGCAATTGCGAAGCATCAATTTCATTATTTCCCAAGATTGGGCAACATGCTCATGATCAAGTTGTTTAAAATTCATAATATCATTCCTAAGAGTGATGATCTTAGCGGGAGGAAAATACTTAGAGATAAAAGCATCTTTGCACTTGTTCCAAGAATCAATACTATTTTTAGGCAAAGACGAAAACCAAACTTTAGCACGATCTCTAAGTGAAAATGGAAATAACTTCAATTTGACTATATTGTTATCCGTATCTTTCTTCTTTTGCATATCACACAAATCAACAAAATTCTTTTGATGAGTAGCAGCATCTTCACTAGGAAGGCCGGCGAATTGACCTTTCATAACAAGATTCAGCAAAGTGGTATTGATTTCACAAGACTCATCATTCTTAAGAGGAGAAATCGGAGTACTAAGGAAATCATTATTATTGGTATTACAGAAATCACACAATTTGGTATTATCTTGCACCATGGAAACTCTAGTTTTTGTCACACTAATGCCCATGATCTTTCTCCTGCTTATCAACCACCCTGCAAAACCCTTAAGTCCAGGAGAATGGACCTATTGGAGTATTTTTGGTCCATGAAACTATGCCTTTTACTTTCTGTCCAGAAATGGTTTTCTCAAAAACTTCCACTAGCAAGTTTTTGTTTTTTCCAAACCAACCTTACCACACTCTTTTTCATCTAAAGAGACTATGATCTGGAGAGTTTGTCCACCCCAAGAAATGCCTAGGTGCCCTTGGCATTTTGTCAAACACCTTATGTGCATGGTCAGATTTGACATAGCTTTTGGTTTGCACACTGGACCTGCTTGTTTGCCTAACCACCATGTCCACTAAACTTCTGTCTACCACTAACCTAGGTCTGTTTACTACCAGCAGCATTCGAGCTCTCTAACATCCCCTAGCATTTGGCCGAACACCTCGCGTGCATGCTCTGGGCGTGCCCAGAGCGCACGTTTTGCACGCGCGCGCGCAACCGAGCCGCCGCGTTCACTCGCCCCGCGTCCCTGGTTGTTGCTCTCCCACAGAGCCACGCCTGTCCTCATCCGCTCGCCAGAACCATCGAAGCCCCCCTGGCGCCCTACAACGCCGCCGTCAGGTCGGCCGTGGCAGCAAGCGGGCGGCTACAGCAGTCTCTGCCATGGACGGCACCGCCCGAGCCACTCCAGCGCGCCAGCTCGCCCCTAGAGCAGCTCAAGCTCATCCGCTTGCCCTGCCAGACCCTGCCAGCCATCGCCACGTGCCCCCTGGCTACAGAACGGCGGTTCATCGTTCTTATCCACGGCCGCCGTTGGAACCGACTCCGGCCGCCTATATAAGGAGCCCCCGAGTCCGTCCAGTCCCTCAGGCGACTTCAAGCCACCCACCTAGCACTCCCACAGCCAGCAATCGACGGCGGGAGGCCGTCTTCCCCATCTCGGGCCAGTACAGCCACC